>NW_019170464.1:0-28848 GCF_001890805.1 Aspergillus glaucus CBS 516.65 | reverse complement strand
TCTTGTGGGGTTGTAGTACTGCAGGGATAAAAAAAAAAAAAAAAAAAAAAAAAAAAAAAAAAAAAAAAAAAAACTCATATCAATGTTGCCTTCATGCTTGGGGTCATGTGCTAGTGTGATATCTTTCGTACCTCATTCCATTTTCCAATCCAAAAAGTTAAAGATTAGAGCATATTGCCCATTTGCACCCCATATGTATTCTATAATAAGGTCAAACCAATCCAAAATGATGTAGTACGTACTATGTATTAAACCGGCTAGATCTTTGTATTTTCACGCCTGCTCCACCAGAGAATTAGCTCAGTCTTCTCCGCGCAGCCGACTTTCCCCTCATCTGGTAGGAAGGGATGTTCATAGCAGTATGTGTAGTAATACATAGTAATAATACCTAGGTTCAAACGGTTTTCCCAAGTATGTAGTAACTTCGTTCCCCGCACCAGCTGTCCCCAGATGTACCGAGTACTACTCTGTAGTAGTAAGTACTCCGTGCTACAGTCCCATGGTTGGCCGGGATCATCAATGCAGTGCAGTCAGGTACGTATTACCTTCTCGACCCATCGATAAGAGACAGTATTCCATCGGTATTCTGTATGTAATAACCATTCCTCTCCTCAGCCATAGAGCGAGGGAATCACATGTACATAGTAATACAACTGCTGACAAGGGGGCTTCCAAGCTACTCATCCTTAATAGCAATGGTATACAGGACTATCACCGGATAACCCGTTGGCTGAAGAATTTATCGACCGAACAGTGGCTGGATGATCATCATCTCCATGCATACTGCCGAGTATGGTAACAACCTTGACGCTGGCGGAGATGACAAAGATAACATCATCAGCTTCATTTACTGTTTTCAGATGACCACTGGCTAATTTCATGTTTGTACGTATGTCCGATCCTTCTATCAATACTCGGCAAATTTTTACAGAGTACAATCCGGACTCAAACTGAATCGCATATCGCTCTCTAACCATAGAACGTTTACTAAAGCAGCATCGCTATCCCACCCCCGACAGAATAACCGAATACCCGTAGGATAGGATACGCAACTCAATCTGACAAATGCAGTTCCTCCAATCCTCTTTTGTCCGTCAATAACCATCATATGTCGATTGCAAATGCGAGAGTTATCGACAGAAAGCAACTTTTTTTTTTTTTTTTTTTTTTTTAGAGCGGCTTGGAGAACTCGGGTCGTCCGTAGCCTCCTTTCTGAGATATCCCTCGAGACGGCATCCATGGAGTTACGGATCGTCCTCGTCGGCTCCGAGTCACTAGGGAACCTACCCATAAGAAGCGCGGACAACGCGTAGTGTAGGATAGGAGAGAAAGCCAATGGGTGAACTCAAGAGACCACCGAAAGAGAAAAGAAGGAAAGAGGGACGGGGGAAAACGCCTTGCAGACCTTGGGACTCTTATCGTGCTTCATTCGCTTGTCTTTTCTTGTGATTCTGCAGGTATTCGGACAAGGGTTGCCGGTAGCGGAGTCTCAGCTTGACTGTCACCGACATCTTCGGAAGAATTGGCTGGATCTTTAAGATCAACGGCTTTTGCTACGTACCCAGAAAGAGACATGGTTAGGAATAATGGCCCAAAAGTTTCGTTTTTTTGATACAATTGTATAGCGAAGGAATATGAAGCAAAACTTACACGACGCCATACTAATGGCTCGTAAGACATTGTCCCAATTCGCAAGAACGCACGCAACCGCTGATGCCAAACAAGCAAGATGTTATATTAGCTGGACCGTCGTTCAGAGACAAGATTGATTATCTGAAGATCATACAAACCTCCTGTGCCATCGTTCAACGTCCCTATTTTCGACTCCAGAGTTTGCATCTGCGTTGCCAATATAGCACTCAAATCGCGCAGATGTCTCAGGTTTTCAAGTTCTGCCTTTTTGGACGCTATTCGTATCGCCAAAGCAGATGACTGCTGTTGAGAAATGGCATGGTGATTGCTCGGTTGGCGAAGAGAGGCCCCTGAGCTCCCCGGTGGTAGCATCGTCGGTCGAGACGTGTAAGCCATGGCCCCTTAATTGCCACAAACGTTATATCGTCAACGGGCGTCACAGATCGATAGTTTTTTAGGCGATTTCAAGTTAGGCAGTCTATTAAAGATGTTCGCGGTACGAAGTAAAAGAGTTTGAAATGAGCAGTAGTGCTCCTCCAATCCCACAGGCCGTGCTGTTGAATATTTCACTATATGGGATCAAAAAAATATACTGTACATATATAATAGTGTGATATTGGAGAAAGGGTTGAGATTGGAGATCTCTCCGTACGGACGGGAGCATAGTGAGGTCCCGCTTTCCCAAAGCAACCAGACGGACGCACTATTCCGAATACGGTCGAATGTCAACAAGCGTGGAGTGTGGGCCCAATAATTCGTATCCCCGACCACGAAAAGCGCCATCTTCTGTTTACAAAGTCACCTTCAGCAACAAAATCGACTGGTGCCCCTCACCTGACAGCTTCCCTTGTTGCACCTTCTTCTTAAAGAATTTGAGCGCCTTAACTAGCTCCACCTGGATCGTGTGTCCGGATAGGGACGGGCAGTCAATCACTGTCGACCTCAAGCATGGCTAGATTAAATGAATCTACTGCCCCTACCGAATCTATTGAAATTCGTGAGTCGAGAAAGAGAGCATTACCTTCTCTTTGTCTATTACGCAAGACTATGCATGAAGCTGACAGTTTCTTCCGCCCTTTTAGTTAAACGAAGATTTGTGAGGCAAAATCGCGAAATTGCTCGGGTCAATTCGATACAGTCCCTTCGCATTCGCAGCCTCGAATCCGAAGTCTCCCACCTTCTATCTGAAAATGTATCGCTTCGGGAGCAGACTATATCCCTCAGTCAAGAGCTGGAAAGATATGAAGCAGCCAAAATGCTACACGATGGTGTCTATGGCATCAAAGCGAAGCTAGATAGCAAACTGGCAGAACTTGGTAGCTTGGTGACGGATCTGGGGGCGCTGCCACGCAGATTCAGCAAGCTATGCGACGGACGAGCAGAGTCTACCGACCCAGGGCATTCGCGGTTGTTAAACTTGGATTGGAGGCGCAGGGCAACGGATGCTGAATACAATGCGGCCGCTGAAGACGGAAAACTTCCAGTGATCCTTGAAGACAAGTGCTACCCACGGAAGACATTAGAGTACGTATATATTAAATGCGCGTTTGGTCTTTGATTGCTTCGCCACTTGGATATGACTGACTCTTTGGAAGATCTCAGGAGCTGCATGACATCATTCAGAATGAGGAATGCTCTCCAAGGTCGCCTGATATAGAGGAAGTCACACCAGTTGAGAAAGAAGAACGCATTCACTTCAGTCAAGAGCTGCCAGAGGGTTTGGCTGGTTATCAGATAATGCACACCGATGCTGAAGAGATCGATACCTTACTTCCTCCAACTCTCGAAACGAGAAAGAAGAGAAAACCGAGCCCTGTCGCAATGAACAAGACGGAACGTGCCTTCAGCCCTGATGCGGTCTCTATGAATCACGACGTGAACTTCCCACTGAAGTCAGGAGCCAAGCGAAAATTTATGTCGGAAGAAGCCGAGCTCTTTTCATCGGCAACAACAGATGATGGCGATGATGATTTTCAATATAGCCGATCTAGTCATCTACAGAGCCCGGAAAACCAACACACATCCATATATGACGGATTTTCACCGTCTAAAACCCAGGTAGAGAAAAAGGGAGGATCGAGGGATCGTGGTTCATCCAAGCGAAAAGTGCTTGAGCCGAGTATGCAACTTATCCCCTTTCATGTTCCGAAGCAAGCCTATCGAAACTAACCACTGAAAAACAACAGAGAGCACAAATATCAGTGCAGTTCCTTCAAAACGGGATCGGGCTCTACGGGACCAAAAAGCCCAGGACAAGGCTCACATACAGGATACAGACTGGAGATCTTCGACCAATGGAAGAAGGGAAACGAGCCATCAAGAGAGTGAGATGGATGCGAAGCCGCTCGCCCATTACGCTAATCGACCAGCCCCAGAAGATGACAGCGCTAAACATCCTACTGAGTTCCGAGCATCAGAGCAGAATTCATCATCCGCGCCAGAGATACCTGAAGACGAGGCAACCTCTAATGCGCTGAGTGCCACCCGGCCCACAAGGCGTCAGCGATCTGTTGTCAGCTATGCAGAGCCCAACCTCAGAGACAAAATGAGACGACCTACGAACGAGTTTGCGGATGCGGTTATGGGTGGTAACCCTCGAAGAACGTCGGATATCCAAAGCCCCCACCCGAATGCTAGCGATGGGGGAGACGATCAGAGAAGCGGGGGTTCGAGTAGTATGCGAAGCTCTTATCACTTTGAGACAACCGACAGTGTCCAAAATCACTCTTTTGAAGCTCAGGAGGAAGTCGCTTCCGGAAATTCAATGACTACGATTTCCCAGAGGAAACGCAAGACTTTACCTGCAAGCAGCGACGGCCCTTCTGTTGAGGCCATGGCACTGACACACCCAACACGACATTGCGGCATTCACAACGGTCAACAGATCGACAACGAAGATAGTACCGCTAGTCTGGAAAATGGAACTACCGAGAGAAATGAACCACAGTGGAATGCCGCTTCGCCGGCGAAGTCGGCCACCAGGCAGGCTCGACGTCACTCATCAAACCCTAGGGGACAAAGCCTTGCGTCCGAGAGTGGCGTTGGTTCGACTGACTCATTTCGAGTAAATCCCACAGGTACATTGGCGTTGGACTATGACGAATTTATGCTGGCCAGATCAGACAACGCTTCTCTGGAAGCAGAATCATGTGCGCAATCAATGAACTCCCAGGCAGGCGTTGGACGTGCCATAGTTTCAGGGACAGGTGGCAGGCAAGCTAGACGTGGCCAACGTACAGGTACCAGGAGAAAAAGCATGATGATATAATCCTTTGACGACTGATACCAAAGCTCTCTCCTTCCATCTTCCTTTCTTTTTCTTTTTTTCTTTTCTTTTTTTTTTTTTTTTTTTTTTTTTTTTTTTTTTTTTTTTTTTTTTTATAGAATAGAGCATGTTTTTTTTTTTTTTTTTTTTTGCCTTGCTTTGTTTTCGTGCCTTTCCAGCGAGACGTTCTGTACTTATCAGTTATTCGGCTACACTAGGGGACAAATACGCTGTTGTCATTGCTACCACTCTTGTGTTCCTGGCCACTATAACGCCGTCTAAATTATAGTAAACTGCTTGTATTCCCCGAAAATGTGCAACTCACATAGATTGATGGCATATTGAACGGTTTCTATCCACTTTAATAGGATGGAAATCGATTGACTGACTTAATCATGTCATATTGAATGCACATGCCTATCAAATTAAATGTGCAATGGCCGCTCTCAAGAGCCTTGAAAAAAAGCGGGTTGACTGATTTCTTCCTATGTCTAAAGAGACTTGGAATTTGATCCATAATTATTTATGCGCCTTGTGACTTGTGATGCCCTTTTGATGGTTTTGGCATTCTCTCATAAGCATTTGGACTTGGCTTTCTCCGCTTTCCTTGCTTGTCATGGTGTTTTGTACAACAGGCTGTATGACCTTTTTCTGAGTCTTCTTGAGATGAGTGCCGGTGGTGTGAACTCTCCCTGTGACCCAGATGATGTTGTGAACGGTTTGGCCTGTTTTGATGGCGATCTGCCTCGCTATCGCTATCGGAATCGGAATCGGAATCAGAGGACTCTGATTCTGAGCTGCTCTCACCGACAGGTCGAGGTTTATGATATATACAGCACACTAAGTTACAATCAGTTCAGTCATTATCAACATGAGCGGTTTTCGATATGGTAAAAGATAAAGCAAGTAATGAAGAAAGAGTCATCACCTTTGGAACTCTTCTTGCCCATTCCTTCGTTGTCAACAACATCTTGGCCCCATCTGATATGGCGATTTGGGACGCTTCCAGTGTTGATACCTGAGGAATTTGAATCATCCCCCCTCAGCCTCAATGTGCGTGAGATACGGTTTGCAGATTGATCATCAGGAACTTGGAGGACTTGGGAGCTTGATGCTGCAGGCGATGGCACTTGGCGAGTTTGGGGCATCATTTGCAAGCTTAATACTCGGCGTGAATAGGACTATTAGTTATGGATTATATGACCTTGATGAGAAAAAGAACATGTACCATAATAGATAAGATAAATAATTAAGAAAATAATAACAAAAAACAAAATTCCTGGCGAATTTCCCCACACCGCCTTTGCCGCATATGATGAAATACATTTCTACGGAGTACCGCCTGATTAAAATGCAGCTTCAAATACTTAAATACATAGTAAATAGTATTATGTCAATCTTTTCTTTTGCGGGGACTAGTTGAGCTGTAAGTACCTAAAATTGTAGAAAAAGAAGCAAAACCAAGAGAGTATTTACTAATCATGCATCAAGGTGCACATATTGTGTTTCAACAGCCACCAGGCACACAAAGCACAAACTGTTAGTAGTAAAAGATGGGTAAGAAGGGAGTTGTTGCCGGTAGTTCATAACGAGGAAAAGGAAGATATCCGAACCCAAAATCAAATGGACGATAAATAAGTGGCTCCCTTCCAATTCAAAGCCCATACAGAGACCAACCATCGAGCCAGTCTCCTCCCGTGGGGTTCCCAGACTTTTCCGGATGTTTTGCAACCCCAGTTGATACGGGTTGCGCAAATTCGCTGCGCAGTTCTTGCTCGAGTCATAGCTCATCTTCTTGGTCCATTTCCGATGGCTTCAACAAGCCCCCGACTTTCATCGCACGGTCTCTCTCCGCGGCCTTCGCATCACGCAAAGCCTGCTCCCGTTCCTCTGCGTAGAGCTCTGCATTATCGCCTGCAAACTCCTTCAATGAGATCAGGAAATCTCGCAGGTGGGTTTTGAATTTATTGAAGTCATCATTGAAAGTAAATAGGCCGATGACGAACTGCTTGATTTGTATCCTGAAATACAATTAGCACACTCTTCGTCCATGGGAGGTATGGTATAACCCACTCCTGCAAGTTTTTGAAGGCAGTCTGCAACAAGTTCGCAACATATTCTTGCAAAAACTCTTTATTTGATGTTCCCGGGGGGACTTGATCAGGCGGGTAAATAGGATCCTGCACCTTGCCAGATTCAATGAAGTAGAACATTCGTGATAGAAGCATTGCTTGTGATTTGAACCCTAGGGAAACAAACAAAGTAGTGAGCTTTCGGCCTTTTCTTTTCCTCCCCCAAAGGGGCCAGTGAATGCAAATACATACCCGCCTTGTGATCGCTGTCGGTGAGAACGAAAAACACGTCCTGCAAGATTGGGATGAAAAACTGACGGAAAAAGATACTCGATGTCTGAGCATCAGTCTCGGCCATGTTATTCATCAGTTCAAGGCACATTGCGAGGCCAGTGTTTTCCACTTCGCGATTGTCATGTTTGCTGGCCCACATGCAAGAATCAATCACAAACTTGAATTGCGTTGCATCAAGTTTGAGCAAGGCTGGGAAACAGTACAAGTTGATGGCCTGTAGCAGTTTGAAAAACTGGACACGGTGCTCTGGATATTCGTGGAAATCTTTATTGATCATTTCCAACGTGGATTCAAAGACGCTTTCCATGATCAGCGGTATCTTGTCTTCCATCAAATTCTAAAAGAACAATGTGTGAGACCAAATCGAATTTCAGATCGATGTCGGTTGATGATTGACTCACGTGTAGTTTATGAATGATCGTTGTCATAACGTTCAAGACCTCCGCCTCGCGTGCATCGAGGACATTCCGATTATAATCCACCAAGACTGCTTCAAGAAGTGGTGGTACCATGTTTACACTGACCATTTCCAAATCATCCGTCTTTTGCACATAAGTGTCAACGAGCTTGAGTATTTCCTTCTTTATCGTCCGGAGCCCTCTGACTTTAGGCGTCTTGGTCGCGATGTTGCCTACGAAACCGTTAGCTCTGCTGTATGGGTACAAACGACGCCGAATTCAGGTTGAAATTACCGTCACTGGCGACAGCGTCGCTGATGAGTTGACTAGAAGCTCGAAACATATTCAACATGTCATGGTAGATACGGCCTATCTGAGAATAGAAGTAAGTACCAATTGAGGAGCATGCGGCGACATTTGTTTTCATGATGTTCCCGATGATTTTGATTGTTTCTCCGTCTTGGAGGATTGAAGGGTCTTGGTTCGCTTGAGCTATAATGGCATCCCAAGCAGAGTTAGGAAGCGCCATCAAATTTTCGGTCAACCGATCTTGTAGACCCTTCTGGCCCTGGGCCGAAATCATATAACCGCATGCCTCGTAGAACGTATGAACTTGTTGCGGTGAAAGATCACAGGTAATCTTCCTCATGTTGCGAACAATTTCCTCGATGAAAGGTTCATTCTCCCCAGGTTGGAGCGCAACAAAGTGTCGCCTGCATTTGTTTGCAATCTTTATAAATGTATCACAGGCCATGTCCTGAACACCTAGTGTGGGTTAGCATAGAATATAACTTCCTCACTCGCTGCCAGGCAACTGACCTTCGTGCGTTTCATGCATAAACTCGAATAGCTTGTTCACGACTGTCTTCAGGAACTTCCAATGCGCCTTCAAGAAACGAGGATACTGTCCCACAATATACATGATATTACTCGCCACAACGGCTTTGTTGTCCTTCCCACGCTTCATCTCCGTGAGACCGAGGAGATCCTTGATGATAATGACTAGGAAGCGCTTCTCGGTTTCCTCGTTCATCGCGCCAGAGATCGATCCAATTGCCCAGCAAAGAGTATTGCAGTTCGCCCACGACCATTCCGATCCGTCGACTTGTTTGGCAAGCTTGTCGATCATGATATTCTCCGTATCGACGACATCGAGATGGGTAAGATAAACCAAGCACTCCCTAATGGTCTTGTAAAGCTGAATCGTGTCGCTTTCCTTGACGAATTCGCGGACAATTTCCCCTTCATCGTTCTCAACAATCAAGACTTCCTCTGGTCGCACCATCTTCTCAATCATGACTGTACGTAAACTTGACAGTACCTCTTCATATTTGTGCTTACGAAGAGGGTAATTGGCCAAAGTGCTGGGATGCGGTGCACCCCCGTTCGAAAGACCGCTCACACCCATGCTCACCAGGGGGTTGATATCTGTTATTGGTAGTTGCTGCATCTCTTCGTAGAGTTCCTGGACCAGCCTTGTCCAGTACTCTAGACAAATTTTGAAAACTTCCCTATCGTCAATCTGGCTGATACGGATAAGATAGAAATGCGCGTGGGTAAGATAGTCGCGGTTCGGTAATTTCTCGATAAGCTGACAGACGTATGTGTTAGCATTGCTGCAAAGCCCAGATTTCAGAGAGAATATCAGTTTGGGTATAGAATTCGAGACATACATCGAGATGGGCGCTGAAGAAGCTGCAGAGGAAGAGGGCCAGATTAAGCACAAATTCCTGGTCCCTCGAGTTGCTTTTTGAGAACACCTGCTTCAGATCCATTGACAGCGGAATGGTCTTGGAGACTATAGTAAGTGTTTCCGTAAACATATGCACCAGTCTCTCATCATAGTTGTATGGACTTCCAATTTGCAAGCCCCCAATTTCTGTGAGACATTTGAGAGTTACATTGCGAAATTCCGGAACTTCAAGGAACCTCGTTAAAAGTGTGTTGATAATGGGTGTCTCAAAGATGTATCCTAGCGGGATCCAGTTGAGAAAACGCAAAAGCGTCTCAAGCGTAGCTTTGACCAGGCTAGCTTGGTTTGCGGTACCTAGAACTTCAGAGCACAGTTGAAAAATAGATGAGAATTCCTGTGTCATCGAAGTTTTCAGGTCCCTAGCCTTGACGGACGTCATTTGATCCTGCGAGAAGTCGAATACTTCCTCAGACAGTAGTCGAAGGATGGCCATGTTATTTTCACAGATGGAGAGACTGGTGTGACAAGATGCAATGATCTCGTTGATAAAGGTCGGCCAGTTGCGCGGCCATTCTTGTTTCAAGATGGAAACAAGAACGAGGTTGAGTTTGTTCAAAAGCGCGCGTTCGGTTCTGAGACTTTCTTCCGTCTTAGAGCTCTCAATAATGAAATTGACAATGAAGTTTCGAATGCCTGAAGCAAAGAGTTAGAATCATGAGAGGAGATTTGTATTTCAGCAAGCCAACTTACCTAGGCATTGTTCTCTAGGTAAAACTTTCCACCGGGTCATTATCACATCGTCCAAAACCTGCAGAGCAAGATCTGCCTTTTGTCAGCATGCTCTTTCTTCTTTTCTCTCATCTCTCGTTCATTACCCCGGAATATGGGTTGCCATACATTTGGTCTGCGGGTAAGATGATTCTTGAAGGATATTCCCAACGATCAACCAAGCATCGGGGTTTTGCTTGAACTGAATTTGGTCAACCAGTCAGATGTGCATGTTCCAAGTGAGTGTCGTGCACAGTGTCCTTACTTCCGTCAAAGTCTGTTGGGCTTGCTTTTGCTATTGTTGAGAGACGACAATGTCAGCATCTTGATCCGACTTGCATTTACATAACAGAATCAAACAATAAGTAGACTCTTTCAGAACCAAACAGAAATCTACCTACCAAATCCCCTTTGCCCTCATAGAAGGCCTGGACAGTGTTGTCCAACTCCTGTATGGAAACAGACATCCCGCTCCAAAAGTTGGCGATGGTGCCTTTTGCACAACTTGATCTTCGACACGATACCCGGGATCCAGAAAGAATGCGTGGGGAATAAAGAAAAGAAAAAGAGGGAGGAGAAGACGCAAGGAAGCCCAAACTGCAAGTATCTCTGAGGGATGTACAGAGTACAAGGTAAATTCAGACCGTGCAGAATGGCTGGTGGGGTTGAGGCTCCTTGGAGGGGTTCGTCGGAATGTACTAGGTACGTAGTTAAGCAACCGCCCAAAAAAGAAAAGCAAATAAAAGGGCAGGAAGTCTAACAGTGACGCAAATTTGGGTGTAAGGATAATACAATTCAGGCTCACTGGCGGTGAAGAACTTGGTATTGTTCAACCAAGAGATAGAGAAGCTCGCTATGCTTAGTCATCCAGCTCTAACTTATGTACGGAGTTACCCAAGCATAATGATAAGAAGAGTTATGTAGTTACTCCGTACCAGGGATATGCATAGCCAATGAGTTTGCTACAAAAAGATAACATTCAAAGTGGGGTGTATTATTTCTTCAAATAATCACCATGATCAAAAGTATTTGGACTACCAAGAGATCCATCCTACTACTCCCCTAAATGCTTGAATAGGTTTAAACACATGTTATGCAACCAGCAACGCAGGACCGTTTTTGAATGGAATGGGATATGTTTATGTTATCCATAGCCTATCCCTTGTAGTAGTATGGAGTGGTGTGTTACCTTTAAGCACAGTAGCTCACGTACAAAATGTTTAAACAAAGGATTATTGATATCCATTCAAATCATCCAGTGTACTCCATACGAAATATTTCATAGAGCAAATTCATTAACACCAAATAGTAGTAGTATTAGTAGCAGCACAGAAAATAATCTATACTTCATGCTATGGAGTACTACGGAGGTACAGAGTACTATGTACATATACAGAGTAAACGCGCCTGTCGATCAACTGCGGCGTTAATAGCGAATAATTTAGCGAGCGTCCAAATGTGTCTCACATAGCCTTAATGAGCGACTCTACAGTGCAAAGTGAACCACACATGTCTTTTTATTAGTACATAATATGGATAACTGGAGATCATTTACAAAGACGACCTTGTATAATAAATAGAACTTCGGAATATAGTGTGTAGTATAAACAGGTATTGCTGAGCAGCAAGCAATTTTTCCCGCGGTCGAGCGCCATGCCGCGCTTCCCTCGCGGAAAGAGAGAAAGGAAAAAAAAAAATAAAAAATAAAATAATAATAATAATAATAATAATAATAATAATAAATAAACAGATGGTCACATTAGGGGAAGGCGGGAAGCGGGAACAAGCGTGCCGACAGCCGACCATCCCCTCCTTTGACTGAGAGTGGCGTGTCGCCTGAGCGCGCTATTGCCCAACCTTCAAGCCAACTGGAGACTCGCTGACCCGCGCGGGGCCAAACCAAGCCGGGTCCTGTGGAAAGATGAAGCCAATCAGCGTCAACAGCGTCGTCGCGCGGCCATTGCCGATCGCGCGCCAACGTCACTTTCGCCCAGTCAAATGCTTCCTCAGCGGCTCAGCCAGCTGGCAGCCGCAGCCTAGCGCGAGTCTTTTTTCTGGTTTGTTTTCGGGGGGCATGTAACTTGTGTACTCGTACGCTACTGACTATTGGTGGTTTCTCTCTCTCCCCCCTCTAGGAGTTAGGTTTCCTACTATGTATTATGATATTCTAGGCGCCCTTTCTCTCTCACTTTTTTTTTTGTTTGTTTTTTGCTCTTTTTTACTCTTTCCACTGCGGTATAACTCAGGCGCTGGCTTATTTATTTCTACTCAGTGTATTGACTAGTACGCCTTTCTCCCTTTCGCCCCTCTATTTTCGAGGGCCTTATTTGCTTCCCTTCTTTCCTGAGTCCTTCTCTTTTTCCCTTCTTCGTTTTTATCTCATTTTTCTATCGTTTGCCTTCACTTCTTTCTCTTCTTCTCCTGTCCACTGGATTGCTCACTATCAATTTTCCTTCAATACTTGCCTGCATTACTGTTCCTAATGATAGTTATCCTGCATCCGAATTTCACCACCCTGATCTAGCGTTACTACCACCGCCACTATCCAAGTAGCATCGAATCTATACAGAGCACGGAATAAATTGCCAAAAGAAAAGGAAAAGGAAGCAAGACCTTTTTTCCACTCTACGCTTCTAAGCGCATTTCCATACTATCTCATACTTTGTACTGCGACTTTTTACCGTCTCACCCTAATCATCCGTCTTTTTTTTGCGCTTTTGGCGTTTTGTGGTTGTCGCTCTCTCCATCATAGTCTTTGCGCGCCTCGACAATCGAACCTTTTTCTTTTGCATGAGCTCAGGATAACTGGATACTTCGTTTGCGGAGCTTTTGATAGTCTTATTGGCTTCTGATTTGGTTTCTTCAGATCGCGTGGGCTATTATCTTCTACCCACTTAAGCGACGTGGGAAGCTATCTGCGTGGATTATTCCTGACGTTGTCCATCATCCAACAACATTGTGGTGCTACTTTTACGCAGCATCTTTATACATTTGTCGCTGGGTGTACAATTCACCTGCATGGTGCATTGAGTCCGAGCCCAAGGATCTTGGGGGCTCATTGAAGACACCTTGGGGTCGCGCAATCTTACGTGAACGAAATCGCCCTCGATTCACAAGAGGAGGAATCGCATAAAATATTGACCAAGAAATTTTTCTCATTATCTTCTGACCTGAGCGCTAAATCCTAATAACCTTTTCGCCCAATATGAGTGCAATTGCATCTGCGGCAATTGTGAATGGGGGTCAGGATTCGGAGAAGGAACTGAATTCCGACCAAAGCCCTTCTCGATTCACGGCGGTTAATGGGAGGGAACCACCGGTGCCTGGAACAAACACACCTACTCCTAATCCCCCGCCGAGCAACGAAGGACATCGGGAGTTGTCAGAGACTTGGGGGAAGGGCGGATATGATATCCAGTACCGCCAGGATGAACGCCCGCGAGAAAATGGAGGTATTGGAAATGACCAAGAAGATCGGCCTCCACAAGGATCCCCATCTCAATATGGTCAGTCAAGCATCAGCCGAAACAAGCGAAAACGATCAGAGTCAGGCGAGCAGCAGGATCCTCAAAGCTCCTACCAGGGTACTAGCATCCCCCGTAGCCCTGGTTTCCGGCTAGAGGACAGTGCTGATTCGCATGTGCTGCCTCCCGGCACGAGTGGGCCAGCGACATGTCATCCAGTATCTGAGCTAAAAAATACTCCGCCAGTAATGCACCCTCGGCACGAGGCGGGTGAGGGTTCTCGGACGCCATCAGCAAATGCACCGTGGAATGATTACGACTCTCAGCTGATTAACCAAGCGCAGCGTGCCCAACAAATCGACGCCTCCGATGCGCAATTGGCAGAGGCACTCCAACGCGAAGCTCAGGGTCATGATGCAGTTCAGAAAGGGTGGGGGTCAGTTAACCGCCCTTTAGAAAGTGGCGAGCAGCCTTCACCGTTGTCCACTTATTCCCAAGAGCGGTCGCAAACTGCTGTTCAAGTAGCCCCGAAGAGAAAGCGTGTTTTTAGCAATCGCACCAAAACCGGCTGCATGACCTGCCGCAGGAGGAAGAAGAAGTGCGACGAGCAACATCCTGCCTGTGAGTTTGTCATGACAATCTGATATACGCTTCTAAGTTCTTTTCCTAACCACTCTTTGACAGGCAACAATTGCATTCGAGGTGGGTTTCTATGTGAAGGCTATTCGTCACGGAGTACATGGCAAAAGCCGTCCAATGTAAAGGCGCCGGTCCCTCTACAATCAAAAGAAGGCTACGCAGACGTGGGAAATCATTATATGCACGATATGGGCCAGCAGCATGATCGACAGCAGGGTCTAACGGACCAGCTCGAGGCGGGGAAAATGAGGCCTATTGTTGCCGATGAAAATGACCGCACACCTACTGCACAATACACAACCAGTCCGACTGGAGTTGGATCCAGTCGTGGTCCATCATGGTCAAAACGGGTCTGGCCAGGTGCAGGCCATTCGACTTATGTCTCGGACCACTTGGCCAAGACCGACTATCGGGAGGTCCCGCCAATCCATGAACTTTCTCGCGACGAACATACAAAATCGGATTATCAAGTAGTGCCATCGATCCGAGAGCTTTCTTCACACGGTGCTCATCCAAAACCAAGTGTGCCACTGTTCCAGGGCACAATCGATCAGCGACCTGCGCACACCAACAATATGGACACCAGCAGCCCGCAAGCACAAGCCAGAATGGCGCTCAGCATAGAGCACCAACTATCAAGTCGCACTGTCACAGGGGAGGAAACAGAAAAAGAGAAAATGATTCGTGGCGAACTTTATCGTCCGTTCGACATACATTTGGTGGAAGAAAGAGAACGATGCAAGGCTGCTTTGTGGCGATTCAACAATTCCTGTAACCCTGTGTCTGGTTTGAGTACAAAAGAGCAGAATCGCCTGCTCAAGGAGGTTTTGGTGCCTCCAAACTCAATTGTCAATTCACCTTCCGGTGCCACCGCCTCTCGACAGGCAGGATCAATTGGGCAAGGAGCTGTTGTTGAGGCTCCCTTTCATTGCCACTATGGGTATAACATCCATATCAGTGAAGACGTAATGATTTCGGAGAACTGTCTCTTCGTGGATGACTCTTGCATCAGAATTGGGGCTCACACGTGGATAGGCCCCAGGGTTACTATACTCAGCTCCATGGCGCATGCAAATATGCAGGAACGAAAGGGCTCCCAGAGCCGCTATCAAGGACGGCCCGTCACAATCGAGGAGGATTGTTATGTCGGTGCTGGCTGTACAATCTATCCCGGGGTGCGCCTTCGACGAGGCGCCTACGTGGCTCCTGGAGAAGTTGTTAAGACTGACATCGTTGCCTATGGATTTCAAGGTCTAAAACCAAGTTATATGTAGCATTTGCACGCAAAACGAACATAATTAGAGATATCCGATTGTGTTGTCTACGTGTCTGGCCATTGATGGAGAAATATCAAAACCCTTGAATAGGATCTCCAGTTTACGGAGTACGCTATATCTAAACTTTCTTTTTTGTATGGGAATAATATGGGTGCAGTTTACCGACTTAGCAGTCTGTACGACCCATAGCCTGAGTAGAAGTTTCGTATGACAAGCAGAAATCCAGCATCAATTTTCATTCCACCAATATTCCATATGCCCATGCTGAGAGTGATTCCTATATACAGAAGGTACAAAGCACTCAAGAAAGCCAATCCAGGAACTCTGGTACGAAATAACTGACTACAATACCAGCGCCAGCCCTTAGGATGCCCTCGGTGCTCTCAAAAGCCATTGACTTCAAGTCAAAAACTCCAGCTGCGGCGCCCGCATGAATCATAGCATATTCACCGCTAACCTGGTAAGCAGCAACAGGAATATCCTCGGCAAGTTCTTTCGCATCCCTAATGATGTCTAAGTAACTGCTTGCAGGTTTGACCATTATGATATCAGCGCCTTCGCCAACATCGCGCTGTATCGCACGCCGCGCAAGCCCTCTACCTCCTGGTGGGAGTTGATAGCATCTACGGTCTCCAAAGGATGGACAAGAACCTGCCGCATCACGGAAAGGACCGTATAAGCAACCGCTGAATTTCGCGCTATACGACATGAGGAGGACACGGTGTGCCATGCCGGCCTCAATCAGCTTCAGTTTAATGGCGCGCACTCTTCCATCGTTCATATCAGATGGGGCCACACAATGCGCACCGGCTGTTGCATATGCTAATGCCACATCCGAAATCCGATCTACCGACTGTGTATTGTCAAGGGTACCGTCTTCTTTAAGTATTCCACAGTGGCCATGTGACGTGTATTCGCAGAGACAGACATCCGTCACGATGTAAAGATGAGGAAAGCGAGATCGAAGGAGGCGGATTGCTTGAATGACCGGACCAGTAGGGTCGTCTGCAGCTGTCCCCAGTGCATCCTTGGCAGAGGGATGCAAAGGAACTCCAAATAAGATCACCGAACGTAGACCCTTTCGAACAAGCGGTTTCAGAAAAGGAACTAGGCGATTCAAGCCTCGTCGATGTTGATTAGGTAAAGACGGAATCGGCGCCTCTTCGTCCGGGTTGTCCGTAATAAATAGCGGGTAAATGAGCATTTCCTATTCAAAGTCAGGGTTGATAAGGATACAAGCAGAAGGGGCAGAAAAAGAAAAAAGTTGGTTATATAAAACAGTTCATACCTTTGTCAATTGCCTCTCAGCCTGCCATGATCTACTTAATGGATGACTGTAGCCAGCATGCAATTGACTGGAGATATCACCCGATATACTGACACTGGTGGCAGTGGTGCTTGTATATGATCGAGCAGTAGCTTGAGACCGAGCATGGGAAACTTGAGAGCTCCGGTCATCAGGATGAGCGTCTCTGAATGCAATGTCAGAGACCAAATTGGAAAATGACATGGTTAAGTTCAGCGCTTCGGTCTTCACGTTAACCAGATCTCTTAGGGTCGAGGGTTTCAGAGCAGTCAGATAATTGAGGAGAACTGAGAGTACAATCGATATACGGTTCCGGGTCTCTGAAGCCGTGAGCGAGCAAGTTATTGATATTGCAAATGGAGATGTTTGATTTGAGAAAGTAGCGGCAAGGTTATATTCGTTAATTGGTCGAATGGTAGGAATTACTAATTCTACATGTGCGGAGGAGTATGAGAGACTTGGCATGAGCAGTACTTCCGGGACCTTTTTTTTTTTTTTTTTTTTTTGTTCCTCCCCTTGTTGTGTCGAGAAAAGCCTTACTTTATGCAAGATTCAATATGATTTTACAAAGGGGACAAGATCGCGCGCGGGTTTTCACTGGAATGAAATCCGGAACATCGGGCGTTACTTCGTAGAACCAAGTGCAAGAAAAGGATTGGAAAAGAATAGTCAAATTCCACCCAAGTTTGCTCAAATCTCAAGGCGTGGGGGAACACGCAAGCTCAATGCTTTTTGGTACACCTCGAAACTACTCATAAATGAATTAGAGCTGGACATCATTATTTAATAGCCTGACTTCCTCGCCCGGCTTGAAGGCGGGGAGGCCGATATAAGGACACCCTTCACAGCGAAATGCGTCTCCTAGTGCACAGCTTCCACAGCTTCCCAATTTACCCTGCACAGTGAAGTCGACCTCGGCTAAATCATCCCCGTCCAATTTCATGGAGTCTAGTGCCTTGTCAGCATTGGCCCTCTTTCCAGCGTCTTCATCTTCAATTTTCCGTGCGAGGCCGCATGTACAGTCTTTGCAGGCTCGCCGACGTTTCCCGGCCTTGGGACGACATTCGGGTGCTAAAGATATTTGAAAGTTGGGTTAGCAATGTAAATGAAAATCCCAGGGATTGGTCTTAGCAACCTATAGGGAAATACTTACGCTGCACGATTGGACGGCCAAGATCATCATCACCAAGCAGAGTGTCTTCATCAATAAACTCGTCGTCTGAGCACGCATTGTTATCTTGAACAGATTCCGGGTTCAAATCATCACCAAAATCAATAAAGCCAACGCCAGCGGGTTGGTCGGGCTTGTTTCCCTCAATTGTAGTTTCATTTTTTGACTGTTGAGTGGCCTTGAAACCATTTGTCAATTTTCCGCGGTCTTTTTTCTTCCTTCCAAGTTGCAGCGGTATAGCCTGCTGTTGTCCGGAACTCGGCTTCTGAAAACCCCTCTCACTGTCGCTTACCAACCCAGCCAATATTGCTTCGGATTGGTAAAGACTGTCAAACGATCCATGCGTTCCCCCTTGGCTGCGTAGATACCCTCCTGGTTTTAGTGATTGAACAATCTTTGCAAATAGTTCGCGTCCAAGAATCTTTAGGCTTTCGGTGAATGTGTCGTCGGAATCAGCCAAGATAATGATACTATCGTAAGTCAAATCCGGTAAAGACACAAGGCCAAGTGCGAGGCGATCGAGCATTTGCAAATCGGTCGCATTTCGGCCACAAGAAAGAAGGGCTGCGTTGAGCTTATCTGGCTGTGAAGATAATGACGGCGGAGAAAGTAGGAGAGTTTTCCCTGGTGTGTACTGGCCAAATGGAAAATCGGGCGTGTTGTCAAGGGCAATGGACGGCGCCATTGTAACTAGACAGCCCAAAGATGAAAACGTATGCGAGTATACTCGTTGGTCCAAACGGGGTTTTCTGTTGGTCTAAAATCCGGGGGGAAATGCTCTTCGACGTTGATATGAAAAAAAAAGAAAGAAAGAAAAAGAAAAAGGAAGGAAATACTAGTATGTGCTATCACAAGACTTGTGGCAAAAGACTATCAGTAATACAGTGGGGAAGTGGGGCAGTCCAATTTTCGGGCATGGTGATTGATAAGCAGCAATATCAATTGAGTCATACTACATTACTGCGCCCGCCCACGTACAAGCTTGCCGCTCGCGGCGTTTAGTCAAATTGGGTCCGGCTAAGGCCACAGGATCGCTTAGACTTGTACTCCGTAGGCATAAATCAATGATTCAATAATCAATCAACTGGACAATTGGAACTGTATGCGTAGGAAGCTATATGCCGGTAAATCAAGCAACTGAGGGTGAAAGGCCTAAGTAGTGGAATATCGATCAATTGAAAATTGCAGAATCGCGAGCGCCACCCCAGAACCATGCAAGAAGGAAAAGAAAAGAAAAGAAGTAGGAAGGGGGGCCTCCGCTGTCTCAATTTTTTGAGGTTCTTTAAATTGATGCTCCTATCAGTATTAAATCATACATACCAGCAAATATGAATGTTTAAAGCAAAAATACTGTCACAACTGACCCTTTAACCAATTGGCATTTACCAAAGTACTCTTCTTGAATATTGCATTTGTATTGGTGCATCCTGTAGGAGTATGTCGTATGTTACCGTTGATAGACTTGGTTCAGGGCATCAATAACATATGCTTAGCACGATTTATTAACCCAGGGTCAATTAACATTGATCGTGGCCATTGGCCCATTATGCAACCAGGAGACATGGGTATCAGGGCTAAATATATTGGTGACACTCAAGCACGTTGTGAAACCTCGCAATATGGATTAGGGCCCTGGGCCCTGGCATACTTTATAGTGGGAGTCACCTGACTCCCACCCTATATTGAAATTTGAGTATCGGCTTGTGTCTCACTGCTGGGCTTCAATTCAAAGACCAGCAATCAGTCTTTATACATAGATTATATGACGCTTGAATAACATTGCACTCCTTTCTCTCTATCTATCAACTCTGCTATATACACCTAATCCTCATTACACTATTCTACCCCTCTAACCTCCAGTCTCACAATTCTGAGGGCCATAACTGTTGGAACTTCTAATTAAACTGAAGATGGCTTGTGATGTCATTTATTGGCTCAGTGATTGACTGATATTACTAATTAATGATTAAGATAACACCGAAATAACCAAGAATTTAATTAAATATAAATCCTGCAAGAGTGTATAAAAAATCCTAATTCACTATTTAATAACATTTTCTATACAGGGCTTCGGGTGAAATCTCGATTTCGCTTCTGATTGACCAATAACGATGTAAACAGCTTATGTAATTATTTTGATTCTCATTGGCTGTCTGAATCAGCCTCACGTGACCATGGGCGCCGCAGGCATCAAAAGCGCACCGCAACGACTTGGGGCCAAGCCGCCAAGGAATGCGCCACCGTTATATTTTTAGTAAAACTGGTTTGCTAGTCATAGAGGATATAAGGTAGAATTAAATAGTTATTTAACTTGAAAAATACAGAAGCTTATAATACTCTATTTTAAATGTAACGAATCATTTAATGATTCTATTATATATACTAGTACAGTCATTTAGTCTCTAAATATGAATAAGTGTATATATGTAATAAAACGACAAGACAACTTATAATTCCTAAAACTAAACTAGAGTGTAGAAGAGTTTAAACTTAAGATTAAGATAAAAAGTAAGTAAAGGAATAAATTATTTGAATCAACAACTGAAGCAGGAATGTATCAAGAAAAAAAGAGGAAGTAAATATAAGTAAAAAACTGAAAAGATGGAATGCTCCTCCTACATTAAGAGAGATTTATGGTTTTAGATATATCTAATCTAAGAATATAACTATTGCAGGAGGTGCACTGCCAGATATTAACAGCTTATGTATAATGAAATAAGATATATCAGCTGATTTAACTGTGTTTCTACTGGCTGAGGCAAAGGGACTGGATTAATTAATATATAAGGAACTGCTTTGCATATTGCAGAGTAAAAAGCTCTTAAGATTAGATATTAGGACTGCTACAGTCATCACTGATATTCTGATGTTTATAGCAGTGTATATATTCATGGATTTCTGCTCTCTGCTAGACTGCAAGGGATTTAATTGGATTGCCTGGGCAAGTAAGTAATTTCCTTTTTATATCATAATACTATACTAGAAAAACAGCATAGCTGTCTTTAACCTATATTTACTGATACAGGGGCCTGCCTAATTTAACAGTCTCTAATTAAGACTCCCAGTTTATGTTAATCTTTTAGAGTTATACTATAACGTAATCGGACACCGAGCTGCCCGCCGCCGCCGCCGCCGACAAGAATTCTTTCCATTATTCTATACAAATCACTCCACTACTCTAGCTAAAAAATAAAAGCCATACTGAAACGTATTTAATTCATTGAATCTATGGCAATCTAGCCGGGCATTTCAACCTATTATGGCCTTCTTGATTGCAATTGCTGCACCGTATTAACCGCCGCGGCCTTGATGATGGCTCTTGTTGAGTCTTGTATGGCCTCCCTCTCAACCAATTTTTGCCGGCCTTCAGAGCCAGTCAAGCTCCCTCCATCTTGGATAAAGGCTCGTGTCATATTCTTCTTCCCTTCCTGATGCTTATTTGATGTGAAACTGATGAAGTTCTTGTCTTAATAGAACAGCATCTTGCATTGCAACCTCTGTGCTCTTCATAAACTTTTCAAGCATCTGCTCTGCAACAACTGAAGATAGAGACTGGTTTTGGAGGTCTTGAATCTGCTTTTTCTGCTGATTTAACTGGTAAAGATTGGCCGGTGTCATCCCTAAATAGAAGGATTGATTGCTGCTTGGAGAAGATGGTGGTGTTGGTGTCTTCATCTTGATGTAAAGTTTTGAAACTTGAAAGCACCCTCTCTGGTTTGAATGGAATGAGACCAGCAGCTGCAAATCCGCTTAATATATTGGCCTTAGAGAGAATGACTGAGCATGGACTTTGGTGTAGATAGATAGGAAATCCATTTTATCAATGACATGAATGCCATTCTGTGTCATCTCCCTGATTTTCTGGCCATAATAATGTTTGAGCGGCGCAAAACAGCTAACATCTAGAGGCTGAAGTAGATGAGATGAATGAGGAGGCATATATAATGGAATAATCCTCCTTTCCATGCAGAAATGATCAAAATTGGCAGTTGCATGGCTGCTATGACCATCAAGGATTAAAAGCCGATATTTGCCAGCTGTTTGAGAGGCAGTATGCTTTTCAAACATCCCCTGAAGCCATTCAAACCCTAAATCATTATTTGTCCAGCCATTATCACTCAAGCTAATTCTGTATTCCTTGGGAATAGCTGAATATCATTGTGATTGATGCTTTTTCCCAGCCATGATGATTTGCAGAGGTAAAACAGACCCAGAAGCACTTATGCCAACTATCACGGTTATCCACTCCTGATTTCCAGGTTGAATAGATTTGGCATGGCTGCCTCTAGTTTCAGAATCACAGACAACCTTTGCAGTCGATGCCACGCCCATTTGGAAGCCAGTTTCATATCCATATTGTATATATCCTGCTCTGCAATGCCATATCTTAGAATGATCTCTTGAATGCGATTGAACCAGCTCTTTATAAGCTCTGGATCTTCACATTTTGCACGTTGATAGTCATATCGGCATGTATATCTGTATTCAAGCTCAGGATGGCGTTTAATAAACCAGGAGACCCATCTCTTGCTAATAGAGATGTCTTTGGATGACTTGGACCATGAAGATAATAAAAGTTGAGCAAGATGGCGTACATTCAATATTTGAAGTAGTAGGCCACGTTGATCCATATCAAGAATCCATTTGGAAAGGGTCTCTTCTTCAATATTTGATAGTTTTCAACAGTTTGCAGGCATTTCTCTGCGGGAGGCGGTTCCATCAAGGCGGGTCATAAAGGTCCTTTTAGGCACATCAAAGGCTTTATTTAGCACAGGAGGTTTTTGATGTAAATAAGCCTTTGTGGAAGGCTTGAAGAGCTAATTGCATGCGATGTTCTTTTGGTAACTCAGTCATTTTGAATATGTTGATAAAAAGGCTAGAGTATGATTGTTTAGAGGGTGTGCTGCCGCCGACCGGGCAGCTCGGTGTTCGATTACGTTATATTAGATGTATAACTATGCTTCTACTATCCACCAAATTTAAATAAATGATTACATAGAGGTTATTAATCAAATTATGGTGCAGTGCTTGTAACTGTTTGTCAACTACTATTATTAGGATAATTGATCAGATCTACTACTAATAATGACTTTGCTGGAGCTTGCCTGCAATATAAGTTAATAGGATTAAGCCTCTTTCTAATTAATTATGGCTACAAGCCCTAAATGTTATTTAATTGGAAACGCATCGGTGCTACAGAATCCACATGGGCACTTAGAGTTGACCATGGGTGATAATTAGAAGAGATTTAGAAAATAATATAATATAGTCTAACTGAAGCGCAGTGCTGCCAGGCTGCAGCATTGAATTATTACCAAAGACTGATTAACTTTAATATTAGGGATTGTATATAGTTAATGCATAGACCTCTCTCACAGGAGAATATTGGCCATATCTTGAACATGAGACGGTCGGGGGGCTGCTCCACGTTAGTCCATAAAGAGTATCCATTGTAGAAGTGATTCCTCTCCATTTTCAGTCATTCTTTGCCCAATGGCGCGCTTTTCAGACCGTGTAGTTATACCATGAAGTCATCATCAGAGGGTTGTTTCAGGGACCTGAAAATGGCATGCTTCTTGTCGTACAGTCCGAATTTGAGATTCTTTTAGAGCAGATATTGCTAAATGCTAACAGAATCCTTCTCCCCTCTTGCTCATTTGAATTTTGGGACTTGAGAGGCATTCTTGACAGAATAGTAGTGGTTTCCTCTATTTAATTAGTAAAGCTGGTTTTCCAGAGTCCTGATATAATCAATATTAAACTTCAAAAGTGCATGAGCTTATAATATTCTATTTTGAAAGTAATAAATTATTTAATAATTAATTTTACTATATACTATACTGATACAGCTATTCAATTTCTAAATAAATATTAATAATAGGATGGCAGCTTAACTTGCAGTTTTTAAAATCACAGTAATATATAAAAGAGTTTAGATTTAAAATTAAAACGAGAGAGAAGTAAAGAAATAAATCATTTAGATAATGCCCTAGCTAGGGCCTCACAGGCACTACCCCATCATGCCCCCCCCCCATTCTTGACCATCTCAAAGTGAGAGCCTCCCATGTGACCTGTGACAGAGCAAATCCCATGTATATAAACCCCATCAGACACAAATCCCACCCCCTTGGGGGGTGGGTAGAGCATGCATAGTCTTAAACTGGAAAAATGCTCTATAAAATGGAAGACATCATCATCATCAAATCATTTAAATAAAACCATTAGAGATATTTAGAGATATAAGGGTAAATGTATACATCTTGAATATTAAGAGTACTATAAATATATAAGCTGATATAAAAGCTCTATAATACTTATAAAACATTAACTATAGAATATAAAAATATGGTAATAAGAATAAGAAGCATTAATATACATATTTTTTTAATATAAATATTAATAATCATAGGCTGCTAGAGAAATCAATTTTAATTGTAAATATTAATATAATATAATATAATACTAGAAATTTAGAATATATGTGATTAGAGTATAATATTTATTCAGAAATTAAAAAAAGGATCTTAATAATAGCTAAAAGGATAGATTAAACCTCTTTAGAGATAAATTACATAACTTCAGAGGCAACTTTAAATAAGTGATACTAAGAAACTATTAAGATGGCTAAACTAAATCTAGAACATTAATTTAATATTTAGTGTTAACTAAATGCTGTAACTAAAGATTTAAAAAAAGATAGATTAATAAATCAAAGCAGAAACGTACTAAGAAAAAGATAAAGAATAAGAAATAAATAATTATTAGAACTAGCTAAAGGAGTTTATAGCTTCTATATTAGTCTTTTACCCTAATATTAATAGCTGAGAAATTTAGGGATGCACTAAGGCTCTCTGTAGATTATTAGAAGTTAATGATTTGAAAAAATATCTATTCAATCCCTCTAGTGAGTGGATGAGCTGATGGAATGAATTACAGAGAAGTCAAAGATAGTACAGGACTATATTATAGACAATCTTAATAAAATATTTATTAGATCTAGTATTGCATCTTTTTTATCTCTATCTTAGGTCTAAAAGTCTAGAAATGAGGTGTTTTTTTTTAATATTGACTACTAAAAGTTAAATGTAATCATCTAGAAGAATTGATATCCTATCTCTCCTATAGATGAACTTCCATATTATAGATATCATGCTCTAATATGCCATATTTCTGGATGGTCTCTTGAACATGATTAAAACAGCCTTTTATCAACTCAGGATCCTTGCATTTGGCACGTTTATAGTCATATTGGCGGGTATATTTGGATTCAAGCTCAGGATGGCGCTCAACAAATTGGGTAACCCAGTTCTCGCCAAATGTGACTTTCTTGGTGGACTTCAACCGTGCAGATAGGAGTAATTGGGCAAGATGGCAGATATCTGATATCTTGAGAGGTAGGCCGTGCTGGTGCATGTCAAGAATCCATTTAGATAGTCTCTTCCTTAATATCTGACAATTTTCAGCAATTTGCAATGGATCCATTGCGGGAGGTCATTCCATTCAGGCAATGTTGCAGAGTTCTTGGAGGCAAATCAAATGCCTTTGCACAGGTAGTTTTTGATGGAAATTTGCCTTTATTAAAGGCATCAATGGCTAATTCCATCCGGTCTTCCTTATTCATGATGAATATATTGATATGTTGATGAAAAAGGATTGAAAGGTGATGATAATAGTATATGAATTCAGGGGCCGCTAACCGCGCCATTCAGTAGTAGATTATAGGTGTCAACTGTGTATCTAGAAAGAATGAAAATCCAATGACTTATTAAGCATGGTACTACTGGCAAATCCAAAAGATATTATTAGTTAAGAAATATATAACTGTTCAAAGTGCTGAAGAACTAAAAACTCTTAAGATTATACTGCTAAACTGCTTTAATCTCTACTTATTATATAAAATAATCTTAACAGTACATCTCTAGACTACAGTACATCTCTATAGACTTCTGTTTCTTTTTTTCTAATGAGAAGGGATATAATAATACTGCATTAGTGGTAGTAGACTGATTTAGTAAAAGATCTATTAGTATTCTATAAGAAGACTGCTATCTCTAAGAACATTATATATATATATTATTAAGCATTTTTACTGTCATAGAGGATCCTGATAATCATTATCTCAGATTATAAACCCTAATTTATATTAACATTCTAGAATGAACTAAATTGTTAGTCTGACTGAAACTTTCTACTGTATACCCACTACTAGAATAATTAGTGTAATCTATCATCGAGTTCATAATCACTGAATTGCGTGGTCATTGGCGGCTTCCCCTGAACACACCACATACTACTCTTTAATCCTCCTATTTATCATCATATTTATCATGGACAAGGAGGAGCAAATAAAAGTAACTATTGAGGCCTTTAATAAAGGCCAATTTCAATCCAAACTGCATGTGCAAAGGCATTTAATGTCATTCCAAGGACTCTAATGTATCAACTGAATGGAATGGCCTCTTGGCATGAAATGACTGCCAATTGTCAGAAACTGTCAGAACTTGAAGAAGAGACTATCTAGATGGATTCTAGATATGTATCAGCGTGGCCTACCTCTTCAAATATCAAATGTCTGCTATCTTGCCCAATTACTGCTATCTGCATGGCTTAAATCCCCCGAGAAAGCCACCATTGGTGAGCTATGGGTTAATCACTTTATCCGACACCGTCCTGAGCTCAAATCCAAATATACCTACAAATATGACCATTAGGAGTGGCATCAACTGCAAAGGTTGTTTGTTGTCTGTGGCTCTGAAACAAGAGATAGCCATGCCAAATCTATCCAGCCTGGAAATTGTGAGTGGATAACTATAATAATCGCCATAAATGCCTCTGGATCTGCTCTACCTCCGCAGATTATTCTGGCTGGGAAAAAGCATCAATATCAGTGGTATTCAGCTATTCCAAAGGAATACAGGATTAGTATGAGTGATAATGGCTGGACAAATGATAATTTGGGGTTTGAATGGCTTCAGGGGATGTTTGAGAAGCATACTGCCTCTCTGACTGTTGGTAGATATTGCCTTTTCATTCTTAATGGTCACAGCAGCCATGCCATTGTTAACTTTGATTATTTCTGCATGGAAAGGAGATAATCCCATTATACTCTGTATATGCCTCCTCATTTATCTCATCTACTTCAGTCACTGGATGGATATAAGCTGTTTTGCACCACTCAAGCACTATACGATGGCCAGAAAATCAGGGAGATGGCACAAAATGTACTGTAGGGATTTTTATTCTTTATATGTCTTTTTCTTTCAGCAATTAATGAACTGTTATTTATAGCTTATTATAGTAGAAATAAATGTTATCTTTTTAGGGTTTCCTATCTTTAGAGCTAGAGGATTTGAGCTAGAAGGTTTAAGTTAATTATATATTCCCTCAGCATCATAGACTTCACATTCCTTTCCAATGTTCCAGGCCTGAGCATCCTGAGAAGAGAAGAAGGTATTGGTGGTGAACAAACCAGAGCCATTGGAGCCTTGGCTGGATTGAGATCCATCTGAATAGATGATGAGTTTATCATCTATCAGAGACTGAGACCATCTAGCAGTCATTTCCTGGTGATCCTTGGCTGCCTGGTCCTTTGGCTTGTCAGATATGTACAGATCAATCAGCTCTCCCAGCTTTGGCTTCCATGGTAAATGAAATTTAGTGAATGATTCTGGTCTTCCAATCCAATCCTTGTTATGAAGAAGTGAGATAACTCTAACTAGTTGAGAAGGATAGTGTCTCTTTCTTCTATCTCCATCATCTAGACTGGAATAGTTGGATCCTGACTGCTGACTTTGTCTGGGGCCTCTTCTCTCTTTCTCAGTGTTAGATAGCCTTTCAATCTGGTGAAAAACCCTGGTGGCCTCACACACCTTTCTCTTCACATGCTCATGAAACAGGAGTTTAGAGTCCAGATAGATTCCTGGCCATTTCACCAGAGGTTGGGGAAACACTTCAAAACCATCAAGCCTGACTTTAATCTCATCTTCATTCACTGATCTCTTTGAATGAAAGTGGATAAGATCAATCTTTTCCTGGTCAAATTGAATGAACTGCCTTTCTCGGCAAGGTCTTTATTGAATCATGGTTTGATAACCTCTATCAAACTGGTGTATTGATATCTCACCCAATGGCCATGATAGCCATCTTACATCTCAATTCAACCAAATCTGTGAGCAAAACAAGGTTATACCAATCTGTATGCCAGTGCATGTGTCTCATCTATTACAGCCACTAGATGTAGGCTGTTTTGCAGTTTTAAAACGCGCCTATGGCTTTTTGGTCGATAAGCAAATGCGCTGCGGATTCAACCATATAAATAAGCTTGATTTCCTTGCTGCCTACCCAAGCGCGCGTGCTGAGGCCTATAAACCAGCTACTATCCAAAATAGCTTTGCTGCTACTGGTATAGTGCCATATAGTCCTGATCGGGTGCTCTCGAAGCTGAATATTCAGCTAAAAACACCTACCCCCCCAGGTAGCCAGGCAGGCAGCCAAACCAGCAATTCTAGCCTAAAAACACCACAAAACCAGCGCCAATTATATCGACAAGCATCTTCCATCAAAGCTCTATACAATCGAAACAGCAATAGCCCCCCAAGCAGGGCGCTAAACCAACTGGTCAAGGGTTCCCAGCTAGCTATGCAGGCCGGTGCGATACTAGCACAGGAAGACAAGGATCTACGCGCGGCGAATGAGAAAAAGAAGCAAAAGCGAGCTAGATCTAAGAGACAGATCACTTACCAGGGTGGTTTATCAGTGGAAGACGCTCAGCAGGTGATTCACGGCCTAAACCAGACTCCTGAAGTTGAGATAGTCACCCAGATGGCAGCGGCTGTGCCGGCTATTTCGCCTAGCCAGCGGCCAGCGCGC
>NW_019170463.1:948846-958879 GCF_001890805.1 Aspergillus glaucus CBS 516.65 | reverse complement strand
GACTTCAAAGTGCCAATCACCTGGGAGGTTTTTAAACCAACCCTCAATAAAGACCTTGCCTTTGAAAATAATGCATGGAGGCAAGGCCCACCCCAAGGCATTTGTACATTCAATTGATGTAACCCATTCACGATTTCCAGGTTGTAAAAGTGATCGCCGACCATAGTATTCAGACCTTGTTACTACCTTTGCAGTAGCAGTTAAACCCATTGCAAAGCCAGTCTCATCAAAGTTGTAGATATCATCAGGGTTGATGCCATATTGAAGTATTGTATGTTGCACACAATTAAACCACTCTTGAATGATTTTTGGGTCTTCACACTTTGCACGCTCATAATTATAGCGTCTTGAGAATCGGGTTGAAAGCTCTGGGTTTCGTTTCACAAAGTTATAAGCCCATTTTTCACCAACTGTTTGAACTGGGGTAGATCCACGTGCTGCAAGTAGAAGATTTGCAATTTCTTGTACAGAGGTTGGCCGAGGAGCTGCTCCGCGATCATCAAGAGAGAGGATCCATTTTAAAAGTGATTCCTCTTCTATTTGTGTCAATATGGCTATTGGCGTGGGTTTGATCTCGACTTGTAGTTCCATGAAGGCGTGTGTAGAGAGTAGACTTTGGGACTTCAAAACAGCGTGCTGCTTCATGAATAGAAGAGATTTCTTGCTTCTTGATAGCCTGGATAGCTAATGAGATCCTACCCTCCTGCTCTATTGAATTTCGAGAGCTTTGGGAGCGAATTGGTGGCATAGTGGGTGGTTAAAGAAAGAAGGATGCACGAAAATGACGCGGTCGCGTTGGGTGTCCAGCTCGCTTACGTGTCCAGCTCGCTTACCGATTACGTTAGTATATTTATAATATTTATAAATAAGTATTCTGTGCTGTGCTCTGTGCAATACTCTAATCTATTTAAATCACTTAAAGATTCCTATAAACATCCAATAGGAGAGCTCAGTTAATGGGAGTATATTTAAGCCATTTTTATAATTCTCATATGTTAACTCATTATTTAGAAATATTAATTATAAAGTCAAAGTTAAAATTAATTATACAAGAACTGAAATAATGGACTATTTAATTATTAAGAAGTTCTCAAACAGTTGACTTTTTCTTCATTTAAAGGAATTGTTGAATATTTTTTAAAGAAACTGAGTCAGTCAAGGGCCTTAGTGAATGAAAAGAGCAGAGACTTATTTAGACTTGTAATAATCTAAAATTTATAACATTTAATATTCATATTATGATGCCTATTGATCACTATTAGAATGCTGTAAAACTATTATAGATTAATACTCTTCTTATCTTTATTAACAGTAGGATGATCAATTTCCTTATAATAGACAATTCTTAATATTAGAGCTAGAAGATTGTTTTATGATTTGGTGCCTCAGTCAGATACCTGAACGAGGTCCAGGTCACTAGACAGCCCCATTAGAGAATCATACTCACTGGTGTTTCCCTATAATAATAGTTTTTTCAGACTGACAACATCCCCCACATCAGCCAGAGAGGGGGTCCTCTATAGAGCTGCCCAGACTCTATAGAGGTATGATGAGCTGTTTGCTAACTTATATAATGTGTAATTATTTAGTTTGTCTAGCAGTGCCCATATGCCTGTAAAGTTAGCAGGGATGGGTGTATACAATTACTAAATCTGCAAGACCTCTGATAAGGTGTTATATACAAATCAAGAAAACCATAGCTTGCTGGCCAGGAGTATTGTAGAAATCCTTAAGAGATAGAGAGACAGCTGTGTAGTAGCCTCTCAGGCCTTGACAAACATTTCTCATCCCCTAGACAGGGATAACGTGGTCGGTAAGCGAGCGACGCATGTAAGCGAGCGACGCACCATCCAACCAAATCTCACCCAACCACCTTAATCATTATTTTTATTGCCTACCATGCCACCAGATCGCTCTCAATCCTCTCAAAAATCGATCGAGCAGGAGGGTAGGGTCTTGTTAGCTATTGAGGCTATTCAGAAAGACCAAATTGCTTCTATGCGCGAAGCAGCGCGCCGATTTAGTGTGCCTGAGGCTACGCTCCGCCGCCGTCTAGCTGGCCATACCAACCGCCATGATATACGCGCAAACAATCACAAATTGACTGAAACTGAGGAGTATACACTTCTTCAATGGATTTTGTTAATGGATTCACATGGCACAGTGCCTAGCCCTACTACTGTTTGAGAAATAGCCAATATTCTGCTTGTATAACTTTAATGAGATTGGTTTTATTATGAGCCTCACTGCTACAGAGGTGTGCGAGATAAGTCTCGCTTGGCTGTAATATATGGTCAAGGTAGATCCCATGGTAATTTATATGATAGATCACTCTACCTGGCTGTCCACTGAAGCCGCCGAGGAAGCCATCTATGTACTCTGTGCCTATCTAGGCCAAGATGAGGCTATTACTACCCATAGAAAACGTATTTATAGACTGCCTTGAGATGGTTTAAAAGAGGGGGCCATCTCCTAGATCCTGACGCCTAGAGAGCTCTCCCTTTCTTCTCTTCCCCTTCCACTTCCTATTATCATGGCCTGTAGTCCCTTCCTTGTATTCATTGCCTCCCTCATGCTCAATAACCTCCTGGATATGGCGTACTAGGCGCTCTATCCACCGCTGAATATGCTCCTGAGGTAGCTCACTCCATCCATCAATCCATGCCTGTTTTCCAGTCTTCTTATCTCGGGGGGCATCACGGGAGGTAGTTCGTCGTTTTAGCCATGGCCAGGCTGCTTCTATGGCATTTAGATCAGGGGAATTGCCTAGTGGAAGAAGAAGTTAGCACTCATGTAGGAGTAACTGCTTATAGATAACTTGCCAGGCCAGTCCATTATCTTTTGCACCCCAAAAAGATCATAGGTCATTGCCTGAAAATGATGACAGTGAGCTGGTGCTCCATCCTCTAGAACTGAAGTTTTTGGGCGCTCAATCATGCATTCTTTGGCAAAAGGAATCAGCTTCGGAACTAGGACTTCCTATTCATTAGATTAAGAAGTAGAAGTCAGTGACATCTTAATAGAGGATAGAGTCATAGAATGGCTTTAAACTTACCTTATTATACCGCCACCAGTCTATTCCCCCTTTAGAGTCACGCTCTAAGCGGCCATTCCTTTTATTCCAATGCCAGACTGGCTCACAGCCAGGCATATTACCTCTAAGCCTCATTCTTGACATAGAAGTGTTGAGCTCCCACTCTTGCTTGTAGATTGGCTCTAACTCTCTGTTCAATTTCTCAATCTCCTTGGTAGCTTGCTTCTTCTGCTGCGCTGTCTCTGGAGACCAGATATGAATAGGGCCTTTCTTATCATAAGAAAAGCCAGCCCACACCATAAAATCAGAGTTTCCTTTCCACCGGCGCTGAATACAGGTAGGATCATTTACCTCATCCTTAGTACACCATATCCTAATTCCTCCACATCGGTGGCTCAAAGCCACTGAGGTCTCATCTGTAAATATCACATTCTTCCAGTCTTCCAGGGTCCAGTCTTTATGGGCAAGACAGAAATCTAGACGCTTTTTTCTAATTTCATCAGTAAGACCTGGTTTCTTGGTAGGTTTGACACTATGAAGGCCGTGCTTCTTAAGGACTTTTAAAACAGAATGTGAAGAGATATTAGACTCAAAAGCAAGGAATTCAGAGGATTTCTCACGTCCAATATGGTCTTTTTTAACAGAAGAAATAATAGATTCCTCAATTGATTGAGTAACTTCTTTAGGACGGCCAGAACGGGGTTCATCTTCCACATATTCAGTCAAAATCCGCTGGTCTATCTCTGGATTAAAGCCACGTTCCTTTGCCTTCTTGACCCAGCGCTTAATAGTCCAGCTAGACATGCCAGTGATGGCTTCAACATGCTGTATATCAAAGTCCTGGGCCATTAGAGCAACTGCTTGAACACGGACACCAACAGGATGATAAGACCCGCGCATTTTGACTGAATCTGTGGGTAAGGGGGCAGGTGGTAGGAAGATAGAGAGCAAGTGGCATCAATAATGGCCTATATGGTTTAAAAAAAGCAATAAGATAGGCCATATGCAGTGTTGAGGGGGTTGCAGATGATGGTAGCTACGTGTAATGGCGTGTACGGTGCTGACTAGTCTATTCTTAAAAGGGAATAGCGCCGAGCGAGACTTATCTCGCACACCTCTGTACTGCTAGGGTGATTACACAAATTGAATATTATGATTAATGATCTATATTGCAACCTGGTAATCATGAATTAGATCACATTAATTTAAATAATCAACACTACTAGATGGGCACTACCATTTTATCTGATCTTTAAGGGCAAGGTCTTTATTAAATCATGATTTGATGACCTATCAGGGTGGTTTATCAGTGGAGGACACTCAGCAGGTGATTTAGGGTCTAAACCAGCCTCCTGAAGTTAAGATAATCACTCAGATAACAGCAGCTGCACTGACTATTTCACCTAGCCAGTGGCCAGCACATAATGTGTAGTCTATATAGGACTGTAGGGCATGACATTAACTAATGCTCTAATAGATAGCTGAATGAATTTAATATAATAGCATTAGTGGTTAATAAAATATTAGTATATTTCTTTATCACATGATGCACCTGACTGAGCAGTGCACTTCCAATTATAATTAAAATGTAGGAGTCTTTTTTAACATTAATAAAATGAATTTCTATGTAAAAACTAATTACTATTGTGACTAGGACACTGATTCCTTTTATGCCTTATAATATTGCAATCACTGTAATATAGTGGCACCTGTACAGAGCAGTATTCCATTAATAGTGCCAGTTTATAGATATAGTAGATATGACTTCTTCCTCCTGGTCCTCCTGAATAGAAAGGCCTTCTTCAGTAGCTATCTGCCTCCTAGCTTGCTTGTGTTTTTGAAGCTGCTTTTCATGTGAAGCATATAATTCCTGATTTTCATGGGCCAAAAGAATAGCACTATTCATGGCCATTTCACACTCCTTAAAAAGCTGCATTAGAGCAGCTTTAGTAGGACTTGAAGGGCTATGTATATGCTCCCTGAGCAGCTTCTGGATTGTAGTTGTCTGCTTTTCCAATTGCTTCAGATTATAAGGTGTTTTAGGGGCTGAATTGGTTGACTGGCTGCCTGGTGGTGTAGGGATCTTAAGATAGTTAGATCAGTAATTTGATGAATGAGCTGGCATATAGATAGGAATTATATCATTCTCACTGCATATTTTGTCAAATTCCAGAGTAAGATGGCTATGTAGCATGGTCATCAAGTATTAAGAGGTAATATTTTCCAGTAGCACAGCCATAGTCCAATTTGATCTGATGTCCATCCATTTGGGCTAATTTCAATCCTCAAATTAGGAGGCAGGTTAGGATCTTGATACCAGCTCTTAATATAGACAATTCTGTTAAGGGCTAGGCCCGGAAATGCTAATGACTAGCTTTAGCACAAAAGATTTCGTTGAAGAAATATCGGACGGATGCCCGACCGAGCGGCTCTAAATACATGTGTGCGCAGTGCGGGTAAATAGTTCCTCCGATAACCTCTCCGTCTAGTAGCCTCTCCGCTTGACTAGACATATCGCTTATGCGACAGGCGCAGCCTGTGACAAATTCCTTTGAATATAAATGCATGGAGGTAGGACCCATCCTATAGAGTTAACACAATAGATGTAACCCATTCTCAGTTCCCAGGCTATATAATCTAATGCCTGCCATATATCAAGCTCTAGCTACTACCTTTGCAGTAGCAATTGGGCCCATTGCATAGCCAGTTTCATCAAAGTTATAGATGTCTTTATATGCAATGATCTTTAGATTCTCACATTTGGCTTATTGATAATTATATCATTAAGAATAACTGATCTTGATCTCATTATGACATTTAATAAGGCTGAATACTCAATTCTTACCAACAGGTTGAGTATTGGCAGGACCATGCTGTGAAAGGAGAATATTGACCATATCTTAAACATAAGATGGTCAGGGGGCTGCTCCACATCAGTTTATAAAGAGTATCCATTATAGAAGTGATTCCTCTCTATTTTCAGTCATTCTATGCCTAATGACATGCATGCTTTTCAGGCTGTATAGTTATATCATAGAGTCATTATCAGTGTCATGGAGCTCAGCTGGGATAATAGAACATCAACTCATGTATTCTATCTAGGTAGCTATCAATGAGAATAATCAACATGAGGAAAGAAAAAGAAGAATAATGTGCCATTAGTGTTGATAAGACTTATATCCCTTGCTTCCAGCATGTGAGAGGTATACACATAACCAGACTGTCACAATCAGAGGGCTGTTTCAGAGACCTGAAAATGGCATACTGCTTGTATAGTCTGAATTGTCTGAATTTGAGATTCTTTTAGAGAGATATTGCTAATAGAATCAATCCTCCCTCTTACTCATTTAAATTTTGGGACTTGAGAGGCATTTTTGATAGAATAGTAGTGGTTTAAAATGATTTAACTAATTGAAGACATGAAAAAACACAGGAAGTGTGTTACTTGGTAGGAAAATACATTAATTGGAAGGAGCATGCTGACTACCTTAGAATGGGGTTTATCTATCTAACTGGACTGGGTTAATATATATCCACCCAACCACTCTGGTTAGGAGAGATTTCATGTATAATTATTAGAACTTCAAACCTATCTAGCAGCATGACATATTCAACTCTTAAAATTCTTGAGATTCTAATCATGGTAATCTTCAGTCCCTGATATATATATGAGTACTCTAAGATATTTTAGGTAAATGTCAAGTGTCAATGAGAAATTATTATGATGCCAAGAGAAAAAGTTGGTTTCTAACTACTCCTATTACAATCTGAACAAGTGTACTACTTTTAATATAGATTATAAACTTAAGCTTATTATATATAAATCTAGAAGGGGTCCACATGGAAAAAGCTTATATAAAAATCATTAAAAGCTAGCCTAAAATAAAATGCATTAAGTCTTCTTAGATTTTATAAATTTTTATCAACAGTTTATTAAGAACTACTTAAAAATAATCTCTTATCTTATTGGTATTCATTACTTCATGATAACTAAGGAGTTTAATGAATGTCAGATATTTATAATAAATATACCAAACAAATGAGTCTTTGATTTCTATATTAAATACTATCAAGACTTACAGAACCCTGCTAATACTTTAAGCTAGTGGCTAGACTATTAATCCACTAATAAAGAAGAAAAGAAAGATAGTATAATTATTCTCTCTATACTATATATAAAATAAAACTATAGAGTGAATGAAGTCTTAAGAAATGTAGGGCTGGATTAGACCTGCACATGGGTACCCATTTGGGTACGGGTCTCGTACCCATACCCAAAGAGTACGTTTATACCCAAGTCTACACAATTTTCCTGCATAAAAACCCTTAGTCACTAGCGTGTATTTTTCTCTGTTCCTATCCCATCACAGCATCAACGATTATCGTACAAGCTAATAATCTCTCTCTTTCTTACCTACCATCTATAATATTACAAGAAGAAAGCTATTATACAATAGCCTACAGCGTAAATTAGGTGGATGTTAGTTTCAAAGTATTTCTGATCAGTGGAAGTGAGTTGGTTTAGAAAGGTGGTCTTTTTGCTGTGTATTCAGATGGAATATATATTTTCTACACCATAGGTAGTACCACCATACTTTGATTAACTCTCGTTATAAACCTGATTTATCTTGAAAGCATTGAGAAAATTATTTTGGTGTCTAGGATCATAGTAGTAGCTATATAATGTGTAAATACTCTGCTGAATACAACCTTTACATGTTATATCTTATACAAAGCTAGTATATACACCCAGCTCTATTAAGCCAATAATATATTTCCACAGGAGAGCCCACAGAAGTATAATTGGATATCTAGTATGCAGCTTTATGGGAAAAGCAACTACTCCACCAAAGTACACCTCAGCAACATTTCTGCAGAAAAGGCCTGATATATTCTACTGTAGTAAAGCCTTCTACCTGGTAATCTATCCTATACCCTTTTAACCTGAAGGTGTTTTTATCTAATGTCTCAGCAGTCAGATCCCTTTCTTTCCTCCAAACTTGGGAGTGAGGATAACCCTTTATTCACACCAACAACACCCTCTGAAGGCCGGACTTGCAGTAATCTAGAGCTTCACCTGCCTCCTCCAGTCCCACCATAACTACAACGCTCAACCAATTGCAAGAAAGCATGGGTTATCTTCAATGAGATGGATAAGAAAGTATTTCTTGATTGGTGGTTCAAAACGCAGTTTGGGTCAACTGAGGATATACAACAACAGATTAAATGGGATGGAAAGAAGCTAAACACAGAGCTTTGGTCTTATTTTAGCCATGTGGCCCATTACCAGACAGGTGAGCCCAAGGTTATGTGTAATTCCTGTGGGAATACCCTGAATCATCCAAATTATTGATCAATGGGCACAAGCACTATCAAAAAACACCAAGCTTCATGCAAAAAAAGCACAACTTCATGGAAAGCGGCCAAATATTCAACAGCTACTACAGAATGCAGTATTTCTTCTATCTATCCTATATTAAAGATATATACTGATTCATCCTACTTTATAGACCCGTCGCCCATCCACTGAACCCTTCTCTCATGATTGATGGCTCCAGCAGCTAGTGACTACAATTACCACTCTACAGCTCCCTCTGTTCCAGAACCTGTTTCTTGCAAAACAATACAGCGTCAACTTCAGATAATCTCTCAAAATTGGCAGAAAAGCATGCTCCAAAGTTTACCTCCACAGGCTAAGCTATCAATTAGCCTGGACTGCTGGACGTCTCCATTTCATCAGGCATTTATGGCAATTACAGGCTATTTCATTGATTCAAACTGGGAATATAGGGAGGTATTACTTGGTTTTGAACCACTTTCTGGCCAACATACTGGTCTCAACTTAGGTGGTGTCCTTTGGGATATACTACAAAAGTATGATATTGAAGACTGTGTCCTTGCTATCACAACAGATAATGCATCTAATAATAGCACATTGGTTGAGAGCCTATAATGTGGTTGGTAAGCAAGCAACGCATGTAAGCGAGCAACACACCATCCAACTGAATCTCACCCAACCATCTTAATCATTTTTTTATTGCCTACCATGCCACCAAATCGCTCTCAATCCTCCCAAAAATCAATTGAGCAGGAGGGTAGGGTCTTGTTAGCTATTGAAGCTATTCAAAAATATCAAATTACTTCTGTGCGCGAAGCAGCGCGCTGATTTCATGTGCCTGAGGCTACGCTCCGCCGCCGTCTAGCTGGCCATACCAATCGCCATGATATGCGCGCAAACAACCATAAATTGACTGAAACTGAGGAGTATACGCTTCTTCAATGGATTTTGTCAATGGATTCATGTGGCGCAGCGCCTAGCCCTACTGCTGTTCAAGAAATAACCAATATTCTGCTTGCTCAGTGCGGCCAAACTCCTCTAGAGACCATTGGTCAAAAATGGGTGTATAATTTCACTCAGCACCAACCAGAGATCAAAGGGCGCTATAGTCGTTGATATGACTATCAGCGTGCTAAAAATGAAGACCCAACAATCATTCAGCAATGGTTTAATCTAGTGCAAGAGACAATCATACAATATGGTATTGCATTTGAAGATATATATAACTTCGATGAGACTGGTTTTGCTATGGGCCTCACTGCTACTGCTAGGGTCATCACACGCGCTGAATACTATGGTCGACGACCTATATTGCAACCTGGTAATTGTGAATGGGTCACATCAATTGAAGCGATCAATGCTACTGGATGGGCACTACCGCCATATCTGATCTTTAAGGGCAAGGTCTTTATCAAATCATGGTTTGATGACCTACTATTGAACTGGCATATTGATATCTCACTGAATGGATGGACTACTGATCAGATTGGTCTATCTTGGCTAAAAGATCACTTTATTCCATTGACTAATAGTTGAATCACTGGTGATTATCGGCTATTGATCCTTGACAGCCATGGTAGCCATCTTACACCTCAATTCAACCAAATCTGCAAGCAAAACAAGATTATACCAATCTGTATGCCAGCGCATGCATCTCATCT